>NC_041406.2:57810578-57835578 GCF_900747795.2 Erpetoichthys calabaricus | reverse complement strand
TGTCCTGCGGTGGGTTGGCACCCTGCCCGGGATTGTTTCCTGCCTTGTGCCCTGTGTTGGCTGGGATTGGCTCCAGCAGACCCCCGTGACCCTGTGTTCGGATTCAGCGGGTTGGAAAATGGATGGATGGATGGAATTACACACAAATGTACATTAAATTTAATTTGTAAAATATATATGACTCCTAATGAATATCAAGTAATCATATTTAGGAAAACTACATTAAAACAAAAATTCTGGCAATTCTAACAGACTAATCTTTTATAAGTTTTCTGTATATATATCTTACTGTTAATAAAATAAGCCGCAAAGTATATATACTTACCAAATTAATGCTACCAGTTGGAGAACCATTAGATGACTCTATGAAGAAGAAGAAGAAGAAAAAAAATGTATATATATCTGTGGACAAAGGTCCAACACATTGCATTACAAAAATACAGAATGTGTACTTCAGGTAAACAGATAATTTCCTAACTAAAGTCAAATAATGAAAAGGGGATCCACTGAATCCATGATCTCAAAGTAAACAAGGTTAGTTGAAACTAAAAAGAAATGAGGAATTATTGCATACAGATTAATCATTTTTGAAGTTGTCTCCAATTGTTGAAACTAATGCAAGGACTGAAGAAAATAATATATACGGTAGTAAGGTACATTCAAGATTATTTACCACATTTTGCCAACAGTAAACAAATACATAAGTTAAAAGAATCAAAGGCAAAATATAATCACAAAGGCTACTCTTGACTGAGAATGGATTGTTTAATACAGACATCACGTTTACAGAGTAAGCAAAATTAATGCTACCGGTATAATAATACAGTAGCAGCCTACATGATGCAGAATGGTAGAATTATGTTGTCTGAGACATGGTTAGAGAGAATCAAATTATCATTTTACTTGTACAGGACAGGAACAAAGGTGAGGCACTTGTATATATATTTTGTATTTACTGTAAGTTAAACCAAATTTCTAAAGACCACTGCGTCCCTCTAGTGCCTTACTTTTAACTGATACATCTCTCGAAGAAATTGCTCTAGATATAATTGGACAACTAGAGCTATTAACTCACAAGCACAAATATGTCTTAATTGCAACTGATTATTATACCTGGTTTACTAAATCCATATTGCTTTAGGTCGTGAATTCTAAGACAGTTGCCTGCAGGAGTTATTTTACTGCAAAATTAATATACTATACTGCAATATACAATCATCCACTTGATAATGAATAAAAATAAAAATGTTGAAGATCGCAAACCACTACATGTATAATGCTTTGAAGAAAAAAAAAAATAAAATAAATAAGATACTTTCACTAGCACAAAACATCTGAGTTCAAATAATATAACATGTAATTAAATAATTATGGAACAGCATATTTTTGGACAAAATTATAAACGCTGCTCTTAGAAATGAAAAAATGTAATACTAAATTTTAAAAAGACTTTTGAAACCGGAACATGATGACTTGGTAAAAGCAGTTACGTGTAATTATTGGGTATTAAGTATCAGCTTCTGCCAGATGCACATCAGGTCATCAATATAAGCAATTATTAGTTAGGTTGAATGTCTAGCAACCTGATTAAGTTTCTTCATTTCTTGATTTTTCAGCTCACTTCATGACACAGTGAAGTTGAAATAATAACAAAGGATTTTACTGTGGAGTTGAAATAATAAAGGATTTTACTGAGTCAGAAGTATGAAATATTGTCTATACACATTCTGAGTACTCTCATATTACAGAGAAGAGGTTAACACAGATTGTATTTAGTTCACCAATCAAGATTTTATCAATGTAGTCCCATAAATAATTATAAAGTTCATGAGAGGTTTCAAAATACTAGTAATATGAGAACACCTAGCTTCACATTTCATAAAGTCAAATACTACATCTTAAGCATTTTTTTATATTCAAAAAAGTGATCCTTATACCACTAAACTAAAAAGTGTTCTTGATTTTGTTATTGCTTTACCTACCTGGAAAAGCACTGCAATACCACAATGTTACTTGCAGACATGGAACATTATTCACTGTTGAGCCTTAGACCACTAGTGTACAATGTAAAAAGCAGCAAAACAATATTGCCTCATAAAAACACATTTACGAATTAAGAGCAGATAGGACATTACTACAACAATATTTTAGAACTTTGGACATATATTTTACCTCCATCTCCGTCATCTGACCCCTTGTAACTAGGTTCCTTCAACATGTCAAGTTCAGCTAACATTCGAACATAAAGAGGATGCAGTTTGAAAGATGGATAAAACTTTTCATCTCTTAGCATTATGTCATATACCTTTAAGGGAGAGGAGGGAAAAAAGTCAGTGCTCTTTTCAAGACTATATTCTAAAAAATACTCATATTATGAATCTTACAAACAAAAACATATTTTCAGAATGTAACAAAACACAACTCCAGTAATCTATTGCTGCTAATCAATTTACAAATTTTAAAGATTGTGCAATATGACATCACAACAATAATAATTAACTTTAAACAACTCACAACTACAATTGGGTTTACAAATTAAAATCCACCTGGGTGTAGAATTATGTGAATGAATTACCTGTAACAATAGTCTTTATATATTCATACAGAACTTGGGAAATTGTTATTTTTGATTGCTTTGAAAGTTCAAAAAATACACCACAGCAGAATTTACAACATTAAAAACAATATATATAGTTTTGTGATATCTGCTGCCAACAGTTTCTTATATAAAGCAATAGCACATACATCAGATCACTATAGTTCACACCACAATAATTATTTAAATCTTTACAAATGTTCCAAAGTATACAAATTAAAAACATTAAAAAAAAAAAAATTAGATGTCAACAATTATCTGATATTTTACTAATAGGGTAACATAAGCCATAATTATGTAGATTCCTGGATATTTTATGTACAAAAATAATTGCTGCTACATAGCTTTACGAAATGCCCAGGCACAATTGGGTATTTAGTCTTGAAGAAGCTCTTGTTTGCCTTACTATGGACTATCATTCCAACTAGAACTGACTTCTATCTTATATACCTATCTTCTGTCCACTGCTTATGAAATCAACTCCGGTGACAGAGAAGCAGGAACAAAGAAATGGATGGACACATACTTATTGAGGTAGAAGAGAGGTTAACTACAGCAGTGAAACACTTTTGTGCTGAAATATGGTTAACAGGTTCTATATTTGTTGAGGCTGTGCCGTTAAAATGGTTAAAAATACACAGAAAGAGATTCAGCAAGTAACTGGAAAAAAAAAGTGAGGAAATGAAGTCTGACATTTTACGCAGTCCTTATTTACTTGAAAAACTTTGTGTTGAGCATTTCCACATATTGCATGGATAATAATATTAATATAAGTTTTGTTTCATCAATAATAATTCACAGAATTTATGCTCTGAGCATAAAAGAGCATAAAATAAATACTTATTTTCTAAAACTATAACAACCTCAAGCAGCTGCTTATATAAAAAAGTAACTTGCTGGGGCAAATATGCTAAATTCATCACTGTTTGCACAAAAGCATATTTTTGCAAAACTTCAAATTTATGAAACTAATTTAAACAACAAAAGACATTACCTTTCTTTGGATATCATCAAATATATCAGGCGTGGGATCTTCTTTACTGAGTTTATCTGCTAACCTTGCCACCAAATATTCATCCACATCTACTCTAGGAGATGCCTTAAAAATGCAAATAGATCCATTAAAATAACAGCAATGCTCTTCTCAAACATGATTTTTTGGTATCTTACATCCAAAAATATGCTTCGCTCTGCTGTGCAAACTGAGGTCCAAGTGGTTGACATGCCCTCCTTCTAATGATATAAAGCCAACTTTATTGTTTGCATTTAACAA
Organism: Erpetoichthys calabaricus; assembly: GCF_900747795.2. NCBI lineage: Eukaryota > Metazoa > Chordata > Cladistia > Polypteriformes > Polypteridae > Erpetoichthys > Erpetoichthys calabaricus. The sequence continues at coordinate 57,831,709 of NC_041406.2, read as the reverse complement.
GATATGGGTAAAGACATTACTTCTGGTTGAGTTACTGACTTTAACATATATGTTTGACAAAGTATTGCAATGCTTATTTCTATTGGAAATACAGTCATATGAAAAAGTTTTGGGACCCCTCTTAATTCTTTGGATTTTTGTTTATCATTGGCTGAGCTTTCAAAGTAGGCACTTCCTTTTAATATATGGCATGCCTTATAGAAACCGTAGTATTTCAACAGTGACATTAAGTTTATTGGATTAACTGAAAATATGCAATATGCATCATAACAAAATTAGACAGGTGCATAAATTTGGGCACCCCAACAGAGATATTACATCAATACTTAGTTGAGCCTCCTTTTGTAAATATAACAGCCTCTAGATGCCTCCTATAGCCTTTGATGAGTGTCTGGATTCTGTATGGAGGTATTTTTGACCATTCTTCCATACAAAATCTCTCCAGTTCAGTTAAATTTGATGGCTGCCGAGCATGGACAGCCTGCTTCAAATCATCCCTTAGATTTTCGATGATATTCAAGTCAGGGGTCTGTGACGGCCATTCCAGAACATTGTACTTCTTCCTCTGCATGAATGCCTTTGTAGATTTCAAACTGTGTTTTGGGTCAATGTCTTGTTGGAATATCCAACCCCTGCGGAACTTCAACTTTGTGACTGATGCTTGAACATTATCCTGAAGAATGTTGTTGATATTGGGTTGAATTTATCCAACCGTTGACTTTAACAAGGGCCACAGTCCCTGAACTAGCCACACAGCCCCACAGCATGATGGAACCTTCACCAAATTTGACAGTAGGTAGCAAGTGTTTTTCTTGGAATGTGGTGTTGTTCTTCCGCCATGCAAAATGCTTTTTGTTATGACAGAATAACTCAATTTTTGTCTCATCAGTCCAAAGCACTTTGTTCCAAAATGAATCGGGCTTGTCTAAATGAGCATTTGCATACAACAAGTGACTCTGTTTGTGGAGTGAGTGCAGAAAGGGCTTCTTTCTCATCACCCTGCCGTACAGATGTTCTTTGTGCAAATTGCGCTGAATTGTAGAACGATATGCAGATACATCATCTACAGCAAGATGTTCTTGCAGGTCTTTGGAGGTTATCTGTGGGTTGTCTGTAACCATTCTCACAATCCTACGTATATGCAGCTGCTGTATTTTTCTTTGCCTGCCAGACCTGGGTTTAACAGCAAAAGTGCCTGTGGCCTTCCATTTCCTGATTACATTCCTTACAGTTGAAACTGAGAGTTTAAACCTCCGAGATAGCTTTTTGTAGCCTTCACCTAATCCATGATACTGAACAATCTTTGTTTTCAGATCTTTTGAGAGTTGCTTTGAGGATCCCATGCTGTCAGCTATTCAGAGGAGAGTCAAAGGGAAGCACAACTTGCAACTGACAACCTTAAATACATTTTCTCATGATTGGACACACCTGTCTATGAAGTTCAAGGCTTAATGAGCTAATCCAACCAATTTGGTGTTGCAAGTAATCAGTATTGAACAGTTACATGCATTCAAATCAGCAAAATTACAAGGGTACCCAAATTTTTGCACAACCAGTTTTTCACATTTGATTTCATTTCATACAACTATGTTTTGACACTTTCCTAGTCTCTAATTTGCTTTCATGAGAAAGATCTGATAATTTGTCTGCCTTAAACAGACTTCCTCTTTTCCCAGAGTGCTCCTTTAGAAACAAAAAAAAAAAACAATTTGATTGGAGATGAATTCTATACAGTTTTAATCTGGTAATGACAATGAGAGGAGCATGGTTGGAGTTGACAATACATTTACAAGATTTAATAACAGGCAAAAAATAATTACTGAAGAAAATCATCAATTTTTGATTAAGTGTGATGTATTCTCTTGCATTGTGCAATGCATTGTGAAATTGTCTTTGCAGATTTACTGTAGATGTTATAGTTGCTGCTGAGGACCTATACATGTCTGGATTTACTGTAAAAGGCAATTAAAGTTTCCAGCCATTATATTTTTATCAGTGCTCAAATTAGGAACTAGTGCAAATACATAAAATCTCAGTCATCCTAATTAGGTGCTGATATATTTAACAGAATTACTTTAGAGTTGAATAAGTTTCCCATAACCATGACACACTACCTTTCAGGATCAGATGCTACATCTGTTTCTATAATTAGGATTGCTTTATGAGTTAAAATTCCCACACCTCTGGTTTTCTTATGAATAAGAAAATATACCTGGAATGAAAGATTTGGCTGTTCCAGCCCCTTTTACACAAAACTGTTCCTTACTTCTCAGGTGAGTCACCTATAAAATCACTATCTTGGCCTTTAACACTAGAATTACCAGAGTCTACGAAAAAACTCGTAGATCCAGCCCACCTTAAAACCATTCACACCTCTCCACCAGCGTCCTTTGTCCTCTAAATGTGCCGATAAAAACAAGCTGCAAGCAGCCGGCTATTCCATCCCTCCACCGACTTAGAACGTGCATGAGCATCTCCCAGCTCATGCCTTGATTGATTATCTGGGAGTGAAGTGGAGTTTTAGAGTGGAAATAATAGATCGTCATTTGGAACACACGCATTTCATGTGTGTTCCGTTTCTACAGTAATCTGTGTAAACACATTGTTAAAAAAAGAAACTTTTTCATATTTTAGTAATAAATGTTACCAAATGTAGGCATAAACTATAGAATGTGTGAAGCATGAAGTCCAAACATCAAATAAACACTTTCACAAAAGGTTCAAGAATGATACAACAGCTTCTGTGGCGTAGCGGTAAGATTTGCTGTCTCAGAGTGCAGCAGGCTTACAGTCCCTCAGAGACCAGAGTTCCATTCCCCGTTGAGGAGAAAGTGTTCTTTTTTTTTTTCTTTTTAACCTCAAACGGACAAAGTTTATAAATTGGTATGCACTGGCAGTTAATGAGATCGTTATATTTTCATGTGGGATGCTCCTTTTAAAATATTTTTTAACAACTGAGACTGCAATTAACATGAACAAGTGTCCTTATAACTGTTATTTTTAAGATCCATAACACACTGACAGACACAGCACTGCGTAATGGAGAGACAGACAGGCAGAAAAGTCACTAAATATATAAATAAACAGGGAAGGCACATGTACTGAAAGAAAAAAAAGATCAACATGTGCGTTGATCCTGCTGCACTGAATAAGCTCACGCGCTCTAATATTACATTCCCCCCCCACCCCCGATCTGACTCTAAGTAACAGCGCAAGTACAGACGCAAACCAAGTGTATGTGTGTACTGTATAATATTAACAAAAAGAGCAGCTTATTACTGAAAACAGCAAATACAGGAGTGAGTGGGTATCGAACCGGGGACTCTTGATCACACTTGGTTTGCGTCTGTACTTGCGCTGTTACTTAGAGTCAGATCGAGGGGATGTTAGAGCGTGTGAGTTTATTCAGTGCTGCAGGATCAACGCACATGTTGATCTTTTTTTTCTTTCAGTAATAGCGCCAGCATAAATCCACACCCGATCTGACGCTGTTTGTTTTCAAATAATATTGCATTAGTGCGATGATGTTTTCACATATATTGTCTCTTTCTTTCAGGAGTGTAATAGAAACCACAGCATAGAGAGAAGCATGTACATTGTAACAGGTACACACATTGTAAATGTAGGAAGGATGATCCTTGCGTGTGTGTGTGAACAGTTAACATTTTAATCTGATGATTGCATATAGCACTGAACTTACTGCTCTGTACTATTCTATCCTCTGCATGTCCTGGAGTACAAAAGAAACAGCAAACAGCAACATGTGGGGACTGGCAAGATCGGGGGAAAAAAAAACACGCAGTCACTGATTACAAACCGCAAGATGTTATGTGAATGAATATGAATAATATGAATAATGTTGCATCCATGCCACAAAATTTTCCGAACTGTACTATACAGGTCATAAAACAAATAATTCCAAATGTCATATATACCTACGTCTGTTTTTTTTTTTTTTTGGACATCATACACCATAAAGTGCACACTAATTCAGCATGAGCAGGAACACTCAATAAAACTGAATAAAACAAAATCAAGTGATGGTGAGATACAAAGAAGGCAGATTTGCCAGCATTTGTGTGTCAGCTTTAATCCATCCAGATGAGAGAATGTCCAGTTCCATTGTCTCAAAACACCACTCACATCTCCAGTTATTCCGTTTCAAATGAAAAATAACAGCGTCAGATCCCTGGGTGGGGGGGCGGTAGTATGTATCGTGATTTAGAGAGAATAAAAGTTAAAAAGACGTTAACTTTTACAAGTACTATAAATGCACACCGTGTGTTACAGACGCAAACCAAATGTGTGTGTACTGTATAATATTAACAAAAACAGCAGCTCACTACTGAAAATGGCAAATATAGGAGTTAGTGGGGATCGAACCGGGGACTCTTGATTACAAGTCAGCAAATGTTACCGCTATGCCACTGAAGCTATTGTCTCTTCTTTGAACCTTTTGTGAAAGTGTTTACTTGATCTTTGGACTTCAGGCTTCATACATTATATAGTTTATGCCTATATTTTGTCATTTACTACTAAAATATGAAAAACGTTTCCGTTTTAAAAATGTGTTTACACAGATTACTGTAGAAATGGAACACGCATGAAATGCGTGTGTTACAAATAGCGATGTATTATTTTCACTCTAAAACTCCAGCACTTCAGTCACTCCCAGATAATCAAACAAGGCATGAGATGGGAAAACTTAGTGAACGTTCTGCGGCGGTAGGGGATGGAATAGCCGGCTGCTTGCTGCTCTTCTTAATCAGCACATTTAGAAGACAAAAGACGGTGGCGGAGAGGTGAGAACGGTTTTAAGGTGGGCCAGATCTACGAGTTTTTTCGTAGACTCTGGTAATTCTAGTGTTAAGTCAGTGAGATGAGAGAAGATTTTTTTCTCTTTAGGTCAATAGGGTCAATACAAATTTAGACCCAGAATAAAAGCAGACAGGTAGAAAGAGGTCTGCTTTAATAACTTTCTCTGCACAGTGCACAATCTGACTTTTGAGTACTGAAAGTTCTCCCTATGTGAAGTATAAACAGGGCCAGAGCTGAAAGGTTAAATCATGTTTCATTAAAACCTATGTACTTTATTAAAAACTTGGATACATTTTTTTTATAACGTAATAAGACATGTATTACAGGTCATTTATTTGTTTACCTTTTCAGAAAGGTACTGCTCATAAACTCCAAGTGCTGCAGCCTTCAATAGTCCTTTGGTCTGGTTTGTTTGCTTCTTTCCATCCTTCTGCCAGCTCAACAAAACCTCTAGTTGCTGCTGTGCTGTGACACGATAACCTTCGACCGTTAGCCAAAAGAAGAGGTGAGCCTGTCCTCCAGTCTGTTGCATGTAATCTGCAAAAGATATACATCTCTAACAGTGTTCTCCTTTTCAGACTGTCTAAGAAGGACAAAAATAAAACATTAGCTCATATCATATCTTCATTTTTTCACCAATTTAAAAAGTTCATTCTTCATACTGTGTAACTATTTAGCTAAAATAGCAAAACACAAGTTCATGCTCTGAAAACACAACTGAAGAGCTTCATACAATGTCCAATTTTTCAAAAGGAAGTAGTAATACACAAAAGACAACTAGATACTGAATGAAAATGTAAAGTGTAAAAATAACTCAAAAGAATAATACATTTAAATCAAAGCTTTCATGTAAATTTTCAAGTATGTTTACACATGGAGTATACTCACAAAGTTCTAATTTAAAATAATTTCCAGCAAAATGCACCAAATTGTACAATTTACATTACTATCTAATTTTAAGTAATGTCTACCAAGGTCCCTTTTATTCTGTGTTTGTGCTTTTAAGTAAAATTATTTAAATAAAGTAGGGAGCATGCACCAAATACAGTGCTATGCCGCACACACCACATGACAAACCATCCGGAGTAGGACTCGAGTGCAGCTGTGCAACAAGTGACACCTCAGCCCCACACTGAAAAAAAGTGTTTTTTATTCTCTCCCCCCACTCCCCCCAATACCCAGGAGGGAGTATTTTCAGGTTAAAGAGCCTAGGTTAAGGGCCTTGCTCAAGGGCCCAATGGAGTAGAGTCACTTCTGGTGTTTGTACGGAATTCAAACTGGCAACTTCTGATTGCCAGCACAGATCCCTAGCCTCAGAGCCACCACTCCTCCCATGATTTCAAGAAGAACTTTGTTTAATTAATTCTCTTCATTTTGGTTTAACTAATGTCAATCCACCTTTTGACCACATCTAATTTCAAGACATTAATTTGTAGCAATAGTAATATATAAAACATTTGTATACCAATTTTTACATATTTCAAATCAGTGTTACCTGCACCATTTCATTAAAACTATATGATGAAGTACATCTCATATATATTTCTCTTCTGGTTCGTCCTGCTTCCTGTTCAAAAGTGGTCCCAACCACACGACATTTCTCGATTGCTATTCATCCTCTTCCAAACCCTTCCCTACGCTGTCTGTGGCTCTTCTTCAAAACCGGTCCCGCCCACCGCAGCCGACAAGGCATTTCCCAATTCCTATTCCTGCTCTTCCAAACCCTTCTCCATGCTGCCTGAGGCCTCCCATACACCTCCACTCTGCTTTTCTCGATTCCTATTCCTCCTTCGGACTACCACATTCCCCGCTCCTCTCTCATTACCCCCATTGTGGTCACGTCACCGCCCTATATCTAGCCTGACCGTGTGATGTGTGCACCTGGGAGTCTTTTCCTGAGCCTGCTACAGAAAGGTACTCTGTCGACCATTGGCATTGGTTTCGCTCCTTCGTATTTTCGTTATACTGCGACGTTGTTTCCTAATCCTTTGTTGTAAAATGAACGTCAGTATCTTCTCTGTCAACGGGTTTTTGTGCAACGTCATCTCTATTCCGGGATCCAGCAACTGCCTGTTCCTATCAGTGGATTATTTCTTGACACAAACGGTTGACGAAGGCAATGCACTCTCACTACAACATAGGGCAGTAGATTTCATTGCATCACATTGGGACAGATTTGGAGACGTTCTTCTTGTTGTTCTTTCCAACGCAAGTCGAGTTATCACAACAAGTCAGAGAGTACTATCAATACATGGCAACATCTGGAGTTTATGGTGGTGAAACTGAAATTCAAGCTCTTTCCGAGATTCTCCATGCTACCATTGTCATTTACTTCAAACACGACACCAAGATCCCGCCTTGCATTTACAATTCTGGAAATACTCTCTTCATTTACCTTCTGTACTCAGGACAACTGGACAATGGCCACTATGAAGCCCTCCTACTGATTCATGTCTCCAAAGCAGCATATAATGTCTGATAACACCAACACATCAGTCCTCAGTCATTCTTCTCTTCCATAAAACACTACAGTTTTGTCTACTGCTACAACCTTCCGCTGTGACATTTGTAGTAAACCTTTCAAAACAAAACCCAGCCTTGCCAAACATAAGAAAATTCACTGCAACGACAAATTGTTTCAGTCTCACACTTGCACAAAACGTTTCACAATGCAGAACTATCTTCACAAACACACAAAAATTCACTCCGCTGAAAAATTACCTGGCTCCCACTCCAGTAACACATTCTTCCAGTGCGATTCCTGCAACAAAACTTTTCAATCGCGAACCTCACTTGCTAAACACAAGAAAAGGTATTCTTCCCAACAACTATATGAGTGCCAGAAATGCAATAAGAAGTTCACTACACAGGATTGTCTGACTAAACACAACAAAACTCATTCACAACTCTTGCAATGCGGCATCTACAAAGCAACATTTCCAAACCAATGCAGTCTCAGCAGACATACACACAATCCTCTTCCCATTACCACAGGTACATCTTCACCTAATCCCGGTCTTCCTGTCCAAGAGTACAACACTGGGACTCCAGACCAGCAGTGCAAACACTGTCATGCACTATACTGGCCTGCTGAGCGTAATACATCCAACAAGTACTCGAGGTGCTGCCACAACAGTAAAGTAGCTTTACCACCTTTGCGGGAGCCACCTGTGTCTTTACAACAGCTTCTTACACAGCAAACATCAGAAGCTAAAAATTATCGTGAACACATTCAAGAATACAACTCTTCTCTAGCGCTTGCTTCCATGGGTGCATAGATAACTCAACCTCCTGGCCACGGACCATACAGTTTTAAAATACACGGGCAAATTTATCACCAAATCTCTTCACTATACGCTAACACTTCTACCTCTCCAGGATATGGACAGTTGTATGTTTTTAACACAGCACAAGCTACTGAAGTACGCTTACAAAATAAAGCAAACTCTGCATGCAGCGAAAATTTACTTCTCCAGCTAGATTCCATGCTCAGAACCATCAACACCTTTCGCTAAATCATACAAACACATGCACAAAATCGCTCAGTCCAATCCAACAGCATCTGTATGAATGGTTTTCAAGGAAAACCCTAGGCAGGATTTACGATGATACAATACCCCGACATGTCACACTGATGTTGCAGCGATTTTCATCAGAGAAGATGGCGAACCGCCTGCCGAAAGGGACATTTGCATCTATCCCATAGGCAACTCCTGTAAACAGATTTCCACGCTCAATATGAATTGTGATCCTATGGTTTACACACTTTTATTCCCTTATGGAGACATTGGCTGGCACAAAGATTTACAACATGTTCCTGTTAAAAGAACCGCCAAGCAAATAAGGCTTACTCAATGCCAATTTTACACGTACAGATTAGCAATAAGGAATACATTTAGTATTTTGCACTCCAGCGGCAAACTATTCCAACAGTATGTTGTAGATGTGTATGTTAAAACATAGGGCGCGCATCTCAACTATCTCAGATAACATCAACAAGATCGGCGCGTGGAACAATACAAAGGACTATCAGACGCACTGCAAGCAAACACTGAAAATAACAACGTACGAGTAGGTAAAATGATCATATTACCGTCCACATTACCAGGAAGTCCAAGATACATGCAACAAAAGTATCAGGATGCCATGGCCATAGTATGTAAATTCGGAAAGCCTGATTTATTTATCACTTTCACATGTAATCCTTCTTGGCCGGAGATTTTACATGCACTGTCGGATACCAAAAGACCAGAGCACAGACCTGATATTGTAGTACGAGTCTTTTGGATTAAGCTGCAGGAATTACTTAGAGACATTCTACAACAACATCTTTTTGGGGTTGTTATTGATTATATTTACGTAACTGAATTTCAGAAGCGCGGCCTTCCTCATGCCCACATGCTGTTTACTCTTCACAATAATTCTAAAATAAGAACCAAAGATGACATTGATAAATATGTCACTGCTGAACTCCCTAACCCTAACACTGACCCTAAGTTATTTGAAATTGTTACTAAATGCATGGTACACGAACCATGCGGTACAGCAGGTAACCCAACAGCATTGTGCATGAAGAATGGTACTTGCACCAAGCGATTCCCGAAAGATTACAAGGAACACACGCAAAAAAACATTAACGGATACCTAATCTATCGCAGAAGAGAAGGGCCAACTGGACAAATAGGCAAGTTTATAATTGATAATCGATGGATAGTTCCGTACAACCCTTGGTTGAGTAAAAAATTCAATGCACATATTAATGTCGAAGTTTGCTCATCTATAAAGTCCATCAAATATCTCTACAAATATGTTCACAAAGGTTACGATGCAGCTTCCATTACTTTACAGCAAGAACATCCTAACGATGACATGGTTCATGATGAAATCATGACTTTCTTGGACGGAAGATATGTCAGTGCTCCAGAAGCTATGTGGCATCTTAGTGAGTACAGTATGTCAGACAAATCTCACACAATTATACGATTGCCTGTCCATCTTCCCGAACAACAAACTGTCCTGTTTCGTGAAGGTCTCGAAGAAGAAACCTTAAATCAACAAGCAACGAGAAAAACCATGCTAACAGCATGGTTTGACCTGAATAAGATGGATACTCATGCGAAATCACTCCACTATATAGACATTCCACACTTTCGATTTCATGGCTACCGTGTGGAAACGACGACTCCGAACAAGTAACGCTATAGGTAGGATGCCATTTGCCTCTTTTCAAGACTCTGAACACTACTAATTACGCGCCCTCTTAATACGGTTTCCAGGAGTTACTACTTTCCAGGAGCTTAGAACCATAAATGGAAACATATACAGCTCATTTAAAGCAGCATGTCAAGAGTTAGGTCTCTTTAACGATGAGAAGATTTGGCACAACACACTTTACGAAGCTACACAAAGTAAGATGTCCATAGATATGAGACAACTCTTCGCTATCATTTGTGCCTTTGGGGAACCTGTCAACTTCCCAGACCTATGGCAAACACAAACTGGCAATTTGCGAAGACCTGTTTACTAAATATTCCACTGACACTGCACCGACGCACGCTCTCTCGGAAATTAATGAAACACTCCAGTGCTATGGTGTGACTCTTCAACAATTTTATCTCCCAGTCACCGAATTCATCCCACCTCATTATCCAACCTGTGTTGACATTCTCCATGAACAAAAATTAGCTGCAGATTACACACAACACCTCAACGACGATCAGCGCACAGTCGTACAAACAGTACTGCAGGCAATATACAATCCACCTGTTCATTCCAAGAAATGTTTCTTTCTCAACGGCACCGCTGGAACAGGCAGGTCCTTTATATACAAAACCCTCATTCATTCTGTTAGAGGTAGAGGAGACATGGCAATAGTGGTCGTTTCAACTGGAATCGCAGCAACTTTGCTACCTGGCGGCCATACTGCACATTCCGTGTTCAAAATACCTCTACAAATCACACCAACATCAACCTGCAACGTGAAGCAAAATACCAAGGATGACAATAATATACTTGAAGCGAAAATTATCATCTGGGATGAAGCACCAATGACGCATTGTTATGCATTTCAATCTGTTGACAGACTACTGCGAGATTTCACTCAGGAAAATACACCTTTCAGTAATAAAACCATTCTTCTTGGTGGAGATTTCCGCCAAATACTGCCTGTTATCTTCCGCGGTTTTCGAGCCCTCACCGTTGCCTCTTCCATCAACAAACACGGGCTGTGGAACGAAATAAAAGTCCTAAAACTCACAAAAAATATGAGAGCTCTCAAAAGTGAAACTTAATTTGTGCAATGGCTTCTTCAAGTTGGGGAAAGTAAATCTGGAGACACGACAGAACTACTTTCTCAATGGTCTACCACAACAACAAGACCCAGTTGCTCAACTTTATGGTGATATTAATTTCTCGACTGTGACTCCCTAAGAACTTGCTGCAAGAGCAATACTGAGCGTCACAAACGATGATTCTCTACATATTAACAACAAAGTTCTTGATCTTATACAGGGTGAAAAAGTGACCGTCAAGAGTGTAGATACAGTAGTCAGTGACGATCCTAATGATCAACTAATATACCCACAAGAGTTTTTACACATCCTCACACCAACTGGCATGCCTCCCCATATCCTTCATCTGAAGGTAGGAGCTGTAGTTATGCTCCTCCAAAATATAATGCCATCAAAAGGTCTTTGCAACGGAACAAGACTCATTGTTACCCGAATACATATAAATATTATTGAGTGCAAACTGATTGCTATCCAAAATTTTGAAACAATCTTCATTCCCAGAGTCTCTCTCCTTCCTTCCGACACCAATCTCCCTTTTAAATTTAAACTCACAATTCCCACTCAGACTTGCCTTCTCCATGACTATCAAAAGTCCCAAGGACAAACGTTTGCAAAGATTTGCGTTAATTTACAACAACCAGTCTTCAGCCACGGTCAGTTGTACGTGGCTTTTTCTAGGGTTAGATCTTTCGACTCATTATCTGTCGTCTCCACCAAAACACCTATTCACAACTGCGTCTTTCAAGAAGTATTTATTTCTTTTTGATTTCTGAATTCCTTTCTCACCGTTTTCCGTTCCTATTCTTACACCGCCGTATGCTACGGCGGGCATCGGCTAGTACATAATAAATCCTTTGTGTATATTATATATATATATATATATATATATATACACACATATATATACATATACACACACACACACACACACACACACACACATATATATATATATATGACTTGGAAATAAACACTATATCTGAATATACTTGTGAAAGTGATAATGATCTTGTACTGTTTGCCGGAACAGAGTAGGAGGACATGTGATTGTTGAAGTATACAACTTAAATGACTACACCTCCTCTGAAAGCTAACATATACAGCGCTCTCTCTCTTTACAATTAAGATACATTTAGGGTTCCTATAAAACAGCAGTATGTCAGCAATGCTGGTTTACCAATTAAACATGTCAACACTAATCCAGATGGTATGTTTTTTTAATTTTTTTAACAAAATGATAAAAGGCTATGTTGCAAAAATGAGTTTTTTTTTCCTGAGGCTAATTAAGTGTAATTAATTAGAAGATCAGTCTATGGAACCATCACATTCAAACAGGTGTAATCAATTCACCTTATGTACAACCCATTAAATGACTTCCAGACATAATGCGAACAATGGAACCACATGGGAGAAATTTGTCCAGAGACACAAGAAAGTTAAGTATTTCATTGCACAAAAGAGGACAAGGCTACAAGAAGATAAAATAATCAATGTAATTAAGTCAAAATACAGTAGCAAAAATGATGTAACTCTGTCACAGACATTCTAAAAATACAAACACCCTGAAATGTTCAGGTCATCTTTGTAAGCTGTTACCTCATAATGAGCTGTGGTATGCATGGTTGCCATTAATGTAAGAAGCAATTTCTTTGATGAGACCAGTGAGATATGCATGGTTGCCACAATGAAGCATGGTGATGGTAGAGCTCTTACATGGGGATGCAGGAGTTCTAAAAGTGTTGTAGAATTGTACTTCATCAATGGCAACATTAATTCACAGATGTACTTTTTAATGCTGAAAAAAAGATGCTACCTTCCACCACACCCTGGCAATTTTTCAATATGACAATGATAACAAAAATTCTTCCAAAGCCACTACAGCTTGGTCAAGGAACCTCATACCTATGGAGCGCCTGTGGAGAATTCTGAAGACAGACATTGCGTAGTATTCCCCATCGAATATCAAGGAGATCATTCTCCAGGAGTGGAACAGGAGAGAAGAGGCAATATGTTGTGAACTAGTGCACTTAATGACAAGACAGATCAAGGCAGTACTAAAAGGTCATGGAGGACATAGTAAGTACTAGACTATTACATATTTGTAGAATGTGATCTAGGATGTACTCATTTTGCCAAAACTGATTTAATTAATGCCATTTTTAAGTGTGTGTATACAGTATGTTTCCCATTTAATTCTTCAATTAATACAGCATACTACTGCATTGCATTGCAGTAGCTAAATACAGTACGTGGTAAATACAATTGATTTCTATAACCTGTTGTTTTAAATGGATAAATGCTTGTCTAATGTAAGTGATAATAAACACAAAAATAATAAATACAAAATAAATGCAATGACATATCTTGTACACTATGTTCTGCAGTTGTAAGTCAAGTTTTTGAAACATTCAGAATTTACTTTATTCCTGTAAAAATCATTCCCAAAAATGAGATTTTCATCTAGGCTTACTAGTATCAGTAACAGTCTGACTAAGCAAAGACCACAGAACAAAATTGTACGATTTTCTATGATTACTGTATACACTGTTAAATAATTAGGGTCAATAATGAGAAAACGTGTTTAACACTAGAATCCCTGAAGCCTACGAAAAAAGTCATAATGCCAGGCAACCTTAACTTTAAAATTTAAAAAAAAAAATGGGCAATGATGTAAAGGTGACACTGTGGAAGATTCTGAGATTGCACAGTGTCTTACTTGTATGTTATTTTCTTCTACAAGCACATAAAATACATCTGGCTTCAAATTCCTTTTTAATACCAGTTCATATACTTTTTCCATTTTTGCTTTGAATATTTAATTAATAGGATATTATTGGTATTAGACCCCTTGAAGACATACCTTTTAAAAGTTGTTTCTCAATAAAAAAAATGTTTTGTTTTCTGAAAAGCAACCATCATCCTGTCATTAAAAACTGTTATACAAGATTAACATTTGATGATTTTTTGATATCATAAATATGTAAGAAGTTACTTTTAAGAAGGATTATAATTTAAACCTTATCTATTCATTTAAATCTTTATTCCAACCAACTTACTTCTTTATAGACTAATAAAATTATTAAACATAAACTGACAGGATAAGACAGAAGGAGGAAACTGACTTTATAAAGGACAATTGTCCATCACAGAACACTTGCAAATTCACACCCAACCTCACTAAAAATGGGTCCACTTAGAATAACTAATTTAACTAGAATGCATTACAAATAAAACAGGAAAGCAGAAATTATAGCTGGAGTGGGACAGTTGATCTGTTCTGTTCTCCAGGATAGATCATTGAATTTTGTCTACTTTCTGGGAAAATCCCACCCTTAGTTTGAAAATGACATTGGTTACATCATTATAATTTAAAACTGTTGTGCTCAGTATTATCTAGTAGGTATTTGCCATTCTGTGAAAATGTTCATTGCCTATCAGTTGAAAGCATATGATGCCTGTAACAGAGAAAACACCCAGTATGATTCTCTGAAGTTGCATGCTGTGCAGATTGTATAGATACAACTATATAGTATCACCATGTACAATGAACACAGACAGATGCAAAATAAAATAAATAAACAAAAAATAATATCTCTATTTCCTTCGAGGGGCTAAGGATCAATTTTCAGGTGGGCCATGAGTCATGGCAGGTGAATTCAATCACAGTTACAACAATGTCAGAAAATGAATTCAATCACAGTTACAACAATGTCAGAAAACAATGTTTAATTTCTGCATTCTATATAGATATATACTGTATAATATATATATATATAGATATATATATATATATATATATATATATATATATATATAGATATATATATATATATATATATATATATATATATATACACACACACACACATACGTATACATATACATGTACAGTGCATCCGGAAAGTATTCACAGGGCATCACTTTTTCCACATTTTGTTATGTTACAGCCTTATTCCAAAATGGATTAAATTCATTTTTTTCATCAGAATTCTACACACAACACCCCATAATGACAATGTGAAAAAAGTTTACTTGAGGTTTTTGCAAATTTATTAAAAATAAAAAAAAAAACTGAGAAATCACATATACATAAGTAGATAGATAGATAGATAGATAGATAGATAGATAGATAGATAGATAGATAGATAGATAGATAGATAGATAGATAGATAGATAGATAGATACTTTAAGTATTCACAGCCTTTGCTCAATACTTTGTCGATACACCTTTGGCAGCAATTTCAGCCTCAAGTCTTTTTGAATATGATGCCACAAGCTTGGCACACCTATCCTTGGCCAGTTTCACCCATTCCTCTTTGCAGCACCTCTCAAGCTCCATCAGGTTGGATGGGAAGCGTCGGTGCACAGCCATTTTAAGATCTCTCCAGAGATGTTCAATCGGATTCAAGTCTGGGCTCTGGCTGGGCCACTCAAGGACATTCACAGAGTTGTCCTGAAGCCACTCCTTTGATATCTTGGCTGTGTGCTTAGGGTCATTGTCCTGCTGAAAGATGAACCGTCGCCCCAGTCTGAGGTCAAGAGCGCTCTGGAGCAGGTTTTCATCCAGGATGTCTCTGTACATTGCTGCAGTCATCTTTCCCTTTATCCTGACTAGTCTCCCAGTCCCTGCAGCTGAAAAACATCCCCACAGCATGATGCTGCCACCACCATGCTTCACTGTAGGCATGGTATTGGCCTGGTGATAAGCGGTGCCTGGTTTCCTCCAAACATGACACATGGCATTCACACTAAAGAGTTCAATCTTTGTCTCATCAGACCAGAGAATTTTCTTTCTCATGGTCTGAGAGTCCTTCAGGTGCCTTTTGGCAAACTCCAGGCGGGCTGCCATGTGCCTTTTACTAAGGAGTGGCTTCCATCTGGCCATTCTACCATACAGGCCTGATTGGTGGATTGCTGCAGAGATGGTTGTCCTTCTGGAAGGTTCTCCTCTCTCCACAGAGGACCTCTGGAGCTCTGACAGAATGACCATCGGGTTCATGGTCACCTCCCTGACTAAGGCCCTTCTCCCCCGATCACTCAGTTTAGATGGCCGGCCAGCTCTAGGAAGAGTCCTGGTGGTTTCGAACTGCTTCGACTTACGGATGATGGTCAACAGACAATTCCTTTGACTTCATGCTTGGTTTGTGCTCTGACATGAACTGTCAACTGTGGGACCTTATATAGACAGGTGTGTGCCTTTCCAAATCATGTCCAGTCAACTGAATTTACCACAGGTGGACTTCAATTAAGCTGCAGAAACATCTCAAGGATGATCAGGGGAAACAGGATGCACCTAAGCTCAATTCTGTGCTTCATGGCAAAGGCTGTGAATACTTATGTACATGTGATTTCTCAGTTTTTTTATTTTTAACAAATTTGCAAAAACCTCAAGTAAACTTTTTTCACGTTGCCATTATGGGGTGTTATATAGATAGTACTGTGCAAAAGTTTTAGGCAGGTGTGAAAAAATGCTGTAAACAAAAAATGCTTTCATAAATATAAATAATGATTGTTTATTGTTATCAATTTACAAAATGCAAAGTGAGCGAACAAAAGAAAAATCTAAATCAAATCAATATTTGGTGTTACTACATTTTGCCTTCAAACCAGCATCAAGTCTTATAGGTACACTTGCACAAAGTCAGGGATTTTGTAGGATCATAGTCAGGTGTATGATCAACCAATTATACCAAACAGGTGCTAATAATCATCAATGTCACATGTAGGTTGAAACACAGTCATTAACTGAAACAGAAACAGCTCTGTAGGAGGCTTAAAACTGGGTGAGGAACAGCCAAACTCTGCTACCAAGGTGAGGTTGTGGAAGACAGTTTCATGTCATGGCAAGATTGAGCACAGCAACAAGACACAAGGTAGTTCTACTGCATCAGCAAGGTCTCTCCCAGACAAAGATTTCAAAGCAGACTGGGATTTCAAGATGTGCTGTTCAAGCGCTTTTGAAGAAGCACAAAGAAACGGGCAACGCTGAGGATCGTAGACGCAGTGGACGGCCAAGGAAACTTAGTGCAGCAGATGAAAGACACATCAAGCTTATTACCCTTCGAAATCAGAAGATATCCAGCAGTGCCATCAGCTCAGAACTGGCAGAAACCAGTGGGACCCAGGTACACCCATCTACTGTCCGGAGACGTCTGTCCAAAAGTGGTCTTCATGGAAGAGTTGCAGCCAAAAAGCCATACCTCCGACGTGGAAACAAGGCCAAGCGACTCAAGTATGCACAAAAACATAGGAACTGGGGTGCAGAAAAATGGCAGCAGGTGCTCTGGACTGATGAGTCAAAATTTGAAATATCTGGCTGTAGCAGAAGGCAGTTTGTTCGTTGAAGGGCTGGAGAGCGGTACAATAATGAGTGTCTGCAGGCAACAGTAAAGCATGGTGGAAGTTCCTTGAACGTTTGGGGCTGCATTTCTGCAAATGGAGTTGGGAGATTTAGTCAGGATTAATGGTGTTCTCAATGCTGAGAAATACAGGCAGATACTTATCCATCATGCAATACCATCAGGGAGGCGTATGATTGGCCCCAAATTTATTCTGCAGCAGGACAACGACCCCAAACATACAGCCAATGTCATTAAGAACTATCTTCAGCATAAAGAAGAACAAGAAGTCCTGGAAGTGGCCCCCACAGAGCCCTGATCTCATCATCATCGAGTGTGTCTGGGATTACATGAAGAGACAGAAGGATGTGAGGAAGCCTACATCCACAGAAGATCTGTGGTTAGTTCTCCAAGATGTTTGGAACAACCTGCCAGCCGAGTTCCTTCAAAAACTGTGTGCAAGTGTACCTAGAAGAATTGATGCTGTTTTGAAGGCAAAGGGTGGTCACACCAAATATTGATTTGATTTAGATTTCTCTTTTGTTCAATCACTGCATTTTGTTGATTGATGAAAATAAATGATTAACACTTCCATTTTTTGAAAGCATTGTTTACAGCATTTTTTCACACCTGCCTAAAACTTTTGCACAGTACTGTGTGTATATATATATATATATATATATATATATATATATATATATATATATATTCACGGCATTCGAAGTCTGTGTCACAATCTGATTGTATGGGTGGTTACCTACCAGGTAACGCTTGTGGTTGGCCAGCAATCTGCTAACATCCGCCACGGTGCCCTCAGTTTGTGAAGAGCAGATCATAGAATGGTTGAAATAGTTTACTGTCAAATAGTAAACTATTTCAACCATATATATATATATATATATATATATATATATATATATATATATATATATAAAACATATAATATATATAATGTACAGTACATATAAGAGTTTTATTTAATGAATGAATTGTAGTTAAGGAGACCTGGGTTAGCTTGGAGTTTGCATGTTCTCCCCGTGTGTGCGTGGGTTTCCTCCAGGTGCTCCAGTTTCTTCCCACAGTCCAAAGGCATGCAGGTTAGGTGCATTGGTTATCCTAAATTGTCCCTAGTGTGTGCTTGGTGTGTGGGAGTGTGTGTGTGTGCCCTGCGGTGGGCTTGCACCCCTGCCTGGGATTTGTTCCTGCCTTGAGCCCTGTGCTGGCTGGGATTGGCTCCAGCAGACCCCCGTGA
The DNA here is from genome assembly GCF_900747795.2 of Erpetoichthys calabaricus. NCBI lineage: Eukaryota > Metazoa > Chordata > Cladistia > Polypteriformes > Polypteridae > Erpetoichthys > Erpetoichthys calabaricus. The sequence continues at coordinate 57,813,011 of NC_041406.2, read as the reverse complement.
CCCTGTGTTAGGATATTGCAGGTTGGAAAATGACTGACTGACTGAATTGTAGTTCATTAAGATTTTTTAACAATCTTACAAGGTCAAATAATTTGTTGAATGTAAGCAGTAAACAATGGGATAAAAACAAAAAAGCTCAACTAAGCTATATACCAACTAAGGAGAAATACATAAACCTCAATCAATCCACAAAACAAAAATGTTTTAGATTTTTTTTAAACTAAAATGACAAAAAGATGCAGAATTTGTCATAATTCACTACCTTAACAAGAATATTTATTAATTTATTTTTAAAAACTTACCCATAAAAAACTGTAGTGCAATGTTATGAACTAAAATATGTTCCAGAGGAATTATGCAAAGTTTTCCGAAGTTTGCTGCTAGTTTCAAAGCATCAATTTCCTACAGGATATTGGATGAACAAACTGTTGTTATTTAATCTACATTTAAAATACTATTGTTTAAAGACAACATCACTGTAAAGTACTGTTCTAAATTACGAGAAAAGAACACTTCTCAAAAGAATACTGTCTTAAATGCAGTACCAGAGCAAAGATAAGCAATAACAATATAATAAACTTGGTAGACATCAGCAAAAAAAGGTGAAAAACAAGTAAGATATGTGAACATTAATAAGCTAGATTATCCAAAGCTTTAACGTTAATGATTACATTCAAGTAATGTCTCAAATTTGTTTATATAATATTCAATTCAGAATATAATTCCATTTCTCTTGTTAATGGTCAATTATATTGCATTTATTTGTTTTGCTTTTAAATACTTCTAGAGATTTGCAAAAATAACTGTGTATATTATAAAAAGAAACCTCACCTTTCCTGACTGCAATCTTTGTATTCTTGTTTCGCAGACTTTTTTAACAAACATTAGACTATTTATTTGATTCTTTATAAGATTAATATCTGCAATAAAACATGGGATAATTTCATAATTAACCACTTATATGCATCATATAGAGAATTTTAAAGTAATAATTGCAAAATACAAAATAAGAAAAACACAACATATACAGTTATATCTAGAAATATTCCCATTGGCAGACCATTTAGGTTAACTATATTTTGGAGGAACTTAAAAAAATGTATTAATAGTTCTTTTTTTTTAAATCATCATAATTATAAGGAATTATATTTTTGGCATTTAAATACTTTTATGTTTTACTAGAAGATAACAGAGGAGCTAGAACATACACGACACTTTTCCTGCTTTTCACCATAGTAAATAAAATGCTATTGTATTTTTCACTAAATCAAAGCGGGAAAGCTTGTCTGAAAAGGAACAAATATCCAAATTACTGGAATTGGTTACATCTTAGAGTCAAACAAGTCGTCAAACCTACAAATACACACCAGTTCAATACTAGTATAAAAACTATAAATTGCTAAATGGCACTTGAAACTGGACTAGAAATGGTTGCTACAATTAGGGGAGAGGAAAATAAAGTGCTATGAAAATGCACAGCAGCAGTGATGTTAATTTTAAGTGCTAGAGGTTTATGGAAAAAAATATCGCTGTTGAAATCTATTGCCTGCGAAATTTGGCAGCATCCAAACACAGAAAAGAAAAGAACAAGCATAAGAACACATACTAATTCACTAGAAATAGTTAAATGTTAAAAAAGTGAATTTTTAAAATAGGTTTACACCTATTTGCTAAAAAAACAGAGCTTTAAATTGAATAATATACTACACTCGTATGGGGGGAAAAAGGGGCATTCTATATATTAAAGATTCTATTAGGTCAAATGTTTTAATATTTCTCATAATGCACTTCTCAGTTTATAAAAGATTACAGAAAAACTGCCAAAAAGATCAGGAGAAGGTATATGACATCAGATATATTGTTTTGCAAATATTTCTTTTGTGTAGTAATTTATTAATAATAAAACATTTACAGTAATTCATAATTTTAGAAAACAATAAAATTCAGTGCTGGCATTATTTAATCATGTTTTTTTACAATTGGCAACTGACATCAATAATCTTAAAGGTAAATATACAGTATATGCGGCGTTTTTGTATTTTATGTTTCAAGTTCTTTTCTAAAAGGAAACTAAAGAAAATAACATTTTTACAATACCATAAAACACTCAGAATTACAGTAGAATAACTATAAAGAAATTTATACTGATATTGGATTAAATAAACCTGATTAAAATATGAAAGTCAAAAAGCAGTGAAACAGTCTGTAAATGTATCTATTTGATGAATGCTGCAGCCTAAGGCAGAAAGCAAAAGCTTACCCTGGATAATTATATAAATTATACTCAACTCTTACAACAATTATAAAGCTTGATGAGATTTCCCAAAGTAATTGTTTTGCTGCTAAAAAGCATTTCTCAGATGACTGAACAAGTTAACACTTGAAGAATTTCCGGCTCCAGGATACTCCTTAAAAACCAGGAGATTTAAACAT
>NC_041406.2:57780578-57803078 GCF_900747795.2 Erpetoichthys calabaricus | reverse complement strand
CTCATCCAGGTTTCAATAACTACCATTTTCGAATCACGCCAAAGATCCAAATGGGACAAAGTTTGGGAAATTTATTCAGGCACTCATGAACACTCACCATTTATTCATGTGTCACTTTAGTGTTGCCTTGGATTTGTGCACTAAATCACCATCACTCTTAAAGGTTAATTAGCTCTCAAGTTTCAGCTTTCTAGTATGCTGAAGCAAGCTCACTTGCAATATTTTCTAGTACTGAATTCAATCTATTTTCAACTTCAGCTATAATAAGTGGCCAAGTCACTGCTGCATGATATGTATGTACCATGATTATACTTCACTGTAGGCCTACTGTTTTTGTGTCACAGATAGTGTTAGGTATTAAATTTTATCCCATTAAAATGAAATCTTCAACTCGTCTATTTGCCCGAATTTCCTCAATATACAAGTTCTCTCATGTTTTCTCCCAAACTCCAGATGGGTATAAAAATGCTGATGATTAACTGTTTTTATCTTGCCATTCTTTCCTACAGGTCAGTCTTAGAGTAGGAGATAAGGCCTTAAAAAGTGTTACACAAGCAGCCAAACAATAATGAAATAAAAAAACTTAACTAACACATGACCCAGTAACCTGTGCCTATCATACAATATCTGAAAATAAAGAAAGGTGAAGGTCTATGTAATGCTGACCTCCTCAGCTTCACAGAACATTTTCACTGTGTTATTAGAAAAAAAGAAACATTTTTGGAAGCCATTGAACCAAATAACAGGTTTAATTAACAACAAGAATTGGCTTCTACTTAAGAAACTGACTGGAGTGAAGTTGGTTGAAGTTAAAGGCCCCAACTTAGGTGGTCCCTGTTGGCTCACTTTATGTGTCATTTTTGTTTGGGTGCCACTAAAAAAAATCAATTAATTTGAAAGACTGCATCTTAAAAAAAAAGTCAATTAAAATGAAGTGAAAATAAGTAAATTAGCAACAAAAACTGGTCAACAATTAAGAAAAGGGTTAGAATGAAAACCCAAGAGTTCCAGAGTTGGAAAACCCTGTGCTAGAACTAGGGTACAGTGGCACAGTTCACCCAATTTACTATATATTTATATAAAGAATAACATACAAACATCCCCAGTACTTTATTAAGACATAAAGAAAAATAAAAACTTTAATGGCAGCTGAAAAAACTTGTACATGTTAAGGCAATGTGAAATGAAATCTCTTATAATTTCACAAATAAAAAAAAACTTCTTTTACACACAACAGCTTGAATTTTCAAACATTGTTTTTCTAGAAATACAATCCCGTACAGAAATCAAATTATTATATATCAGTTCTAACATATTACTCAAAACAGACTAAAATGAAAGCATTATCCTGGTGGTCAGTTTTACTTAGCTTTCATCTCAGGATTGCTTACTTACATTACAAAGGCAATTACTACACGAAGAACACAGGCATTTCACAAAAATTCAAAGATGCTCAGAAAGCCTCCTAGAATTGTTTGAAAATTTAGGAAGTGGAACGAAAAGATATGGGGAATCTGCTTCTTAAGCCAGATATTAGTCAGGTGGGTCAATAAATGGGTAAATATATTAAATTGCATGTGCAGTCACATTAGGTTTAAATCTTAGCATAGAAATATAAATCACATGTAGTGGACTGGCATTCTGTCCTGCAATGGTTCTTACTACATGTCACCCGCTCCTACAAAAGGCACAGGTTCCGTATGGCTTTGCTCTTATGAAGTGGATTTTATGCTGTATATATTTGTTTCTCCTTTAATATATGTCATGCCTAAAACAACCTCGTTCAATAAGGATGTTAACAGAAAACTTTCAGTCTTTTAATAAAAATAAATAACTACATAAATGAAAAAACAGTGGCTGCAGAATAGAGCTTAAGGCTCATTCAGGTAAAATTCCCAAGTGCCTACTATTGCAATCAGTAGACAGCCAGAATTAAGTTCCTATACTTTGCTTACCCACCGCTTGAATCTACTTCCAGATGAAATCAATCCTTTTCTTTGGTTGTACAGTATCTCCAAAAATTTCTTTGAAGCATGGCATACTTTTCATTATAATAAAGACAAATCATTAGGAGAGTGTAAAACAAATAACATTTTTCACCTCTAATACAAAAAAAGCCTTTGCTTTACTGTTTAAATTGGAGGTGATCAAATATGCTCATACAGACCTGTGTTTAATTTGTCTCTTCATCATCTTAATACAAAATTCGCTTGCCTCCTCACTCACTCACTCACTAACTCACGTCCGTCCGTCCGAAGCTGAATGCGCAGTCGCCTTCTGTGCATGTCCGAAGCTGAATGCGCAGTTGCCTTCTGCGCAGCTGCCCGAAAAACCTTACGAGACCGACATCCAACCCCAACATCGCGGCAGGCGGCGGATTTACAGCCGCAAAAATTCAAAGAGAAAGGCGACTTCGATGAAAGCTCTAGAGGTCTGAAAGGCGATTTTGACTACACCTTGAGGCCTAATTACACATTCTGATTCATTTACGCATTCATTCAATACACCTATATCAGGTTTGTGGTGCTTATACTTATTACTATTCCATATTGTACTGGAACATTCACCATTCAATATTATACTATAGGCCTGGAAAATTCATCAACTAACAGTACAAGCCTGTACAGTAATGAGTAAAGCGGACTACAATCATTACAAAACAACTTCTTCGTTACTTATCATTTGTTCTTCATACACTGCTGACACAAACTCGTGCCCGTTTCATCTTACGTTGTCGAAACGGGCTCTTTGTCTAGTTTATGTATACTTGATGAAGTGGATGGTAAAATAAACACACATGGCTGTGATATTTGGCTATATAAGAGAGCAGAAGTGCATTAATTCATATATTGCATTTTCTACACTCCTCTGCTGCAGAAAAGCAGTTTTGTTGTTATTGTGTTTTTTTAGGGAAACAATGTAATATATTCACTGCTGAAATTCATTACTTAAAGCGATTTTAAAATATGATTGTTAGTAATGTATTCATTAAAAAAAATTGTAAAACATATAACATATTGCTAATCAATCAGTGTTCTGAATTTTCCTAAATCTACTAATTTATTATATTAGTTTATAGTGCCATATTGTTTGGGACAAATGCACATTTTTCCTTGATTTACCACTCTGCTCCAGTTTAAAATTACACATCAAGAAATCATTAAAGTGCACACTGCAAACTTTAATTTGAGTATTTGTATACATTTCGGTCACACCGCGTAAGTAGAAATTATACTTTTTATACATGTGTCACCCCCATTTCAGGCCACCAAAATGTTTGGGAAAACTGGAGTCACAGGTGTTTATGATTACTTAGGAGGTGTGGTTCATTGCTTCATTAGTGCAAGCATAAGATAACTAGGCTTGCTTCTAACCTTTGGAGTCTATAGTTGCTTTGCTCAACATGTGGACAAAAGCTGTGCCAATGAAAGTCAAAGAAGCCATCATAAGGCTGAAAAACAAGAATAAAACCATTAGAGACATCTGTAAAACTTTAGAATTACCTAAATCAATTACCTAAATCAACCATCCTCACAGGTGGCGCAGTGGTAGTGCTGCTGCTTTGCAGTAAGGAGACTGTGGAAGATTGTGGGTTTGCTTCCCGGTTTCTCCCTGTGTGGATAGCGCTTTGAGTACTGAGAAAAGCGCTATATAAATGTAATGAATAATAATAATTATTATTATTATTATATGGAATACCATTAAGAATGCTCTTTTGAGCTCAGTAATCACAAAGGGAGTAGCAGGCCAAGAAAGACTTCCACTGCTGATGGTAGAATAATCCTCAATATGGTAAAAAAAAAAAAAAAACTCCCAAACAACTGTGACAGATCAGAAACAGTCCTCAGGAGGCAGATGTGTATTTGTTAGAAGACTTCATGAACAGAAATACAGACACCAAACTGCAAGATGCAAAGCACTAATTTGCCACAGAACCAACATGTCTAGATTAACATTTCCTCAAAAATACTTAAAAGGGCCAGCAGAATTCTGGAAAAAAGTCTTGTGGAAAGACAAGGCAAAGACTAACCTATATCAGTGTGAAGGCAACATAGGAGTTTTTCAAAGCTAAAAAATTGAATATTATTAAATGGTCAAACCAGTTATCCATCCACTTTAAATCCAATTGAGCAAGACTTCCATATGCTGAAGGGAAAAAAACATAAAGGGAATAACCTCCAAAACAAGTAGGAGCTGAAGATGGCTGCAATAGAGACTGGCAGAGTATCACCAGAACAGATATTCAGCCCCTGGTGATGTCTATGAATCACAGATTTCAAGCAGTCATTTCATGCAAGGGATATGCAACATAGTACTAAATTTGACTTCTTTAATATAATGTTTGTAACATAGCAATGGTGGGTATGGTACCCTGAAATGGGGGGACCATATATAAAAAGTGTTGCGATTTCTGCATACATGATGTGATTGAAATGTATACAAATACCCTTAAATTAAATGTTTGATTTTTAATTTTAAACTGTGGAGCAGAGGGGTAAATCAAGGAAAAAATGCGTCTTTGTCCTACACATTATGAAGGGTATTGTATATTTTATTTAACACAATTCATAAATATTTCAAGATATGTTTTAATTATGAAAATGGTAACTTTCAACAAATGTTTCTAAATAAATTATAATACAGATTGGATCACTGCAATTGCTTACCCTTAAAAAATATCTCATATTCTTGTTATGGAAGTCTCCAGAAGGTAGCAATAAATACAGTAAAACTTCACAGAGATCACGCAAAAAACCTTAATTAGGGGAGAGGAAAAAAAAAAAGACACATACACAAACTTGTTAGACAAGTCTAACCAAAAGTAGAGAAGGAATTAAAAATGTTAAATTAGAAACACTGGTTAAAACATATTTTTGTCATTTAATATATAATAATCATAAAATAAACAATATCTCAAAATATTTCTTTAACAACATACTCAAACACTTTACTTCTGCTATTCTTGTTAGTTGAGACAAAAGTTAAAGACAAAAATTTTCTTTCTTCTTTGTAAAGTTTACAACAATGTCTACGCAGAAAATATCATTATAGTAATAAGAACCTATATATAATTATTACAAATGCTTGTGCCTCTAAGTGTGCTTTTGCCTTTTCCCATGCTTGAAAATTCAAAGCAAATACTAGTAGAAATGACCAAACTGAAAGATAATTCTAAATAAAACAAATGGTTTAAAGTGAGAAATAAATGCAAAGGAGTTACAGATTTGGTAATGTGTAAATCAGTATAGAGATAATAATTATTACAGAGACACAAAACTTTCTCTTCCAAATTCTAGTTTCACTTCTACAACTACACCACCACGTCAGGTATGAATAGTCTTATCACTTTCCTGCACTATAAATAAGAAAAAATAAAAAAGTACATTTTATTGTACAGTTCAAATTCATTTACTGTAATAGCTACAATAAAGAATGATCTGCAAATTGTTCACTATATCAATATGCAGTATGCATACAAGAAAACTCAACTCCTGTTGTATGAATAACAATCACAATGTACAAAGTACAATGTATAAATGCTCTTTAAATCTTCAACTGATGAGTTTAAACTGCCTGTATAGCAAACCTGTTGACTAATTGCATTGTATTTATACAGAATACCCTACCACTAACAAACTCAAGAATTCACAGTGCCATGCAGAAGTATTTTCTCCCTTTTAAAACTTTCTCTACTGTTGCAAATATTTGACACTAAAATGTTTTATGACTTCAACCAGAATTAAATATTACATAAAGGGTACCTGAGTGAACACGTAACTTGTTCCCTCTAGTCCTTTATTGAATGAATTAAGTTATAAAACATCCAATGGCAATGTACGGAAAAAGAGCGCCAATAAAATAAAACCTACTATAATAAATAGCTGCATCACATTTACCTGCAATAAAAACAATCAAATGCTGCTTAGAATATCAGTTTTTTCACATCATTGTAAGACAATTTTTATCCACTCTTCCTTATAAAAAAATCATTACTCCAGAAACACTGGTAGTTTTCAAGCATAAATTACACATTTATGGTCTTGTCACCAAGTTGCTTTTGGGTTTTGGGCTAAACTTTGAATTTGCCTGTTCAAACATATTAATTTTGATTCTTGTCCTACATTCTGATGCCGACTTGCTTTTACTTTTGGGATCATTGCCTTCTGTATGTCCCAACTATGCTTATGCTTGTGGATAGATGACCAAACATTCTTCTCATTAAGAATTTTCTATGAGAAACTTGTGGTTTCTTCAATAATGCCTAGTCACCCAGACACCAAAGCATCCCCATACCTCACACTACCTTCACAATAGTTTGACTGAGGGCATTACATTCTTACTATGGAATGTTGTGTTTGCTTTACACCAGACATAATAGGCCCCATGTCCAAAAAGCTTCACTTTAGTCTCATCTGTCCATATCCATCATTTGATATCTTCGTGGTCTTTCCTGGTAGGTAAAAGACAAACATTTAAAACTAGAATCCCTGAAGCCTATGAAAAAACATGTAATCCAGGGCCACCTTAAATTCCTTCGCACCTCTCTATTAGCCTCTTTTGTTTTGTGTGGATCAGCACAAACAGCAAACATCCTGCTAACCCATCCCCCGACCACCAAAGCTCAACTCAGGCAAAATGTTCTCCCAGCTTAAGTCTGTTTATCTCAATGTGAGGTGACTGGAGTTGTACATGGTAAATAATAAATTGTTATTTGAAACACATGCTTTTCATGTGTGCTCCGTGTTTGCAATGATCTGGGTAAAAGTACAGCAGGATGACAGGAAATGTGAGGCAAGAAATGTTGAACACATACCTAAAACAGAAACCTTTTTTCATGTTATAGTACTAATGGGGAGGGTTATGTCAGGAAGGGCATCCGGTGTACATTTTGCCAAATCGAAGAAGTATTAATGACAAAATATTGACATAAAGTGTATAATGTGTCAAGACTGAAGTCCAAATATTAAATAAACACTTTCATAAAAGGTACACATATAACAAAACAAAACACACAGCTTGGGTGGTGCAGCGGTAAGAACTTGTGACTCATAATCAAGAGGTTGCCGGTTCAAATCCGGGCGCTTCCAAGAATTATTGTTTTTAGTAGTGAGCTGCTCTTATTGTTACTATTATAGAATAAAAACATACATTTGATCTGAGTCTGTAAAAGCCGGTGTAAATTTATGGTACTTGCAATGGTTAGTGTTTTTTTTTTTTTTTTTTTTTAATGCAGTCTTTTTCTCTCAGTCACATTCACAGTCCCCCCGATCTGACACTGGTGTTTTCAAATAAAGACGTGCTATAACAAAGGTGAACTCAGATGAGGATGAGGGTTCTATATCAAAGAAACAGAACAGAAGCCCTCCCCACAAGAAGCATCCAGTCACACATAAGAACAATGCAGCTACACCAGGCGTAAAGGTGAAAGATGGCACTGTTTGGATGCAGCAAGAGGTTGGACGTCATCCTGCCAGTCAATCTGCCACACTCATGTCCTTCAACAAAACAGAAGGGCTTACAGAGCTTGACATGGTATTGTGCAAAGGTCTGTTTGTGATTATGTTTTTTGATGGTCTTTATTGAAAAAGATTATGTTACTTATATTAAAGCCAGATTGAATGTTATTTACCTTGATTTATTTACTTATCTTCCTACAGCGTAAAGTCACAAGTAGACTGCTGAGCTTCCTGTGTTTGCCCAAGTTGAGCTGTTGCAGTCGGGGAATGGGATAGCAGGCTGCTTGGTGCTTGTGCTGACCGACACATTTGCAAAACAAAAGACGCTAATGGAGAGGTACGAAGGAATTGAAGGTGGCTTTGGATTACAAATATTTTCGTAGCCCAGGGATTCCAGTATTCTTTTTTTCTTTTCTTTCTGATTGTGAAGTCATGAACAGTGACCTTTACTGAAGCAAGAGAAGCATCTATCTGTTCAGTTTTATTTATTTTAAATTTTTTTTTTTAAAGTATGTTGCTTCTTCCTGGAAAATCGTACACTGTAAATTGTATCACTGCAAGTATTGCCATGTTTTTACACATGGATCAGTAGAGTGCAACAAATATCACATTGTAATGGTCAGTGACTCCCTCTTCATTATTATTTATTAAACATTTGCCTTAATTTTATTTACTAGGGGCTTCGCCCCCTGCTCGCATCGCTTGCCTACACCTCCCTCCTCCTGCGCCGTTGTGAAAAGGAAGTCTAAACATACCCCAAGAAGAAGCGCTCACTCCTCCGAAATGCTCTTAATGGTGATACAAAAGGAAATGAATAACAGTTGTTTTATTTACCTCCTCTTTGCTCGATCAGCTGCTGGCTTGCTGCTGCCTTGCTGCATGATCTGCATTTTGTGTGGCGCTTCGAACATTTAAAAGCCTATACAGCAGTTGTCCTTTTGTCTCACTGCCTTGTCTCTCTTCTCCCCCAGACATCCTCAAACACTATTCGATCTCTTTTCGCTGTTCTGTTATTTCACAGAGTAATATTTTCCATTTGTTTGCATTAATGCGATGTTTACTCTCATTTTTGTGAGACTTTCAAATTTTCATACTTCCATTATCTCTAACTTGCTTGCATGTGTACCATGGGACTTGCTTCCAAAGGTTGTAAATATGACGTGACTTGACCATCTCATGGGATGTGAAAGTGTCTCTCTGTCTCTCTTCAAAAGATCACATCAAAAGTCTCGTATTGTCACAAGATTTTTTTTTTATTAGAGAGAGAAATAATATACCTAGCATACAGTAGATTTAAATTACAAGAAAGCAATTACAGAGTAAACAAAAGATAGAGAAGGAAACTGTAGGGTACAGTGCATGAAGATTAGTACCACAATTAGTGAGACACATGTGATGAAACTTGACAGTTTAATAAAAACCACACGTGACTGATACCTGATAGAGTTAGTGTAACTGCTCAATAAGAAGCAGAACTGTGGAGCAGAAAGTCTGATCTTATAGTTAATTGTTGGTAGGTTTAAGATGAAAAAGTACACTTAAAAGTATTCTTGGAACCCATTTTTATTGAGACTACAAGAAATGTAAAAATGACTAATTATAACACCTCTCCCTCTCTAATCCCTAACATATCAAAACATGTTTTAACTGGCTGATACTAACTCTGATGCTTAAAATAACAATAATTAAATGGTGTTTTGATTACATTTTTTGTTAGCAAACATTTTATGTCTACAGACAAAAATTACAATTATTTATGTTATCAGAATGGGTTTCTAAAGAAACAATAGCTTTGATAACAATATTTCAAAAAGCCTTGTAATCTGAGGAATACATCCTCAAAAGAAGTTAGGAATAAATATGCATTTAACTGGTTTGTGCAATTGAACACAGTACTTAGTGTAATTAATCCATTTTGTAAAGGAAATGGCATACAAATGACTACTTAAACCAACCACACATTTTTTTCTTTTACCATCTGCATCTATTTTCTGTATAGGTTTGTAAAGAGCTAGAACCTATTTCAGGAGCACTTGGTGTAAAGCCGGAACCAATCCCGGGTACTAGTCTACAAGGCATGTTCACGTAAACCCCTACTTTCACAAATCCTAAGGTAATTTATATTTGCTGGTCAAACTAACATACAAATTTTTAAGACTGGGGAGAAGAGTTAAATACCCATATATAACTCAAGCAGAAATACAAAAATTGGAAGAATCCTAATTCTCCTCTTATAAGTCAGTGGGAAACCGATGTTTTATATTATTTGAAATTGGAAAAAAATCTAATTTTCAGTTAGAGGATCTGTACAACATTTTTTCAAAACATGGCAGGATTTAATCAATATTATTTTACAATAAGAGAAATAACTATTATTGCATTTAACTCCCTTCTCCATCTCTTATTTACATAGATATTTACTTCTCCCTTTCTTTTGTTTAATGTTGCCTTATAAAAAAGCCTAAAGCAATTGTCCTTTAGCTAAGTTCTCCTTCTCAGGGGTGGGGTTTGATTAGTCTTCATATTTGTTGGGTTATAAATTGATCTGTTTGTATGGAATGATTACAATGAAAACTAATAAAATAAAAATATAAAAGAAAAAAAGAAATACGAAAACGAACTGCATACACAAAGAGAATTTATCTTTTTATATGTATATTTGTACTATATAAATGCATCAATATATAAAGACCTATTCATATAAATAAAGGGTCTAGTTGTGTGCTTCAAAGGCACTACTGAGTGCAGCCTAAATGACTACAGTTATGATACCTTTGTACTGCATCTATCATAAAGAAAATATCCACAAGTTAAGCCAATTTCCTGTGTAACACACATTTGAGTTTGTATCAGTTTGCATAGTGTTGGTAAGGCTTCAGGACATTCTTAAGGATTACCAAGCATGCATGTGCAGATAATCTTGATTGATTACACTTTTATTAATCAACTTAACTGCATAACAAGGAACATTCAGTAACTTTGAAATTTTCTTGAATCCATTCATCGACTGGTAATTTTTCATTAACCTTGTCATTTAGTTGTTTAAGGTGTTCTTTTATGCCTTTATGCACTAGTTTATGCCAGGAAACTAACTCACCCGCAGTTGGACCTTCCAGGTACAGATGTATTTAGAATCACTTTCAAACAAATTGCTTGCACATAGGTGATCTCCATTTAATAAATGATGTGACCACTAAAACCAAGTGGCTGCAGCAGTGGAGATCTAGATGTGTCATATTAAACTCGGTGAATACTTAGGCAATGAATTACTTTGTGTTTAATAACTGAAATATAATAAGACCAATGTGTATAGATTTGTTTTCAAGATGACATCAAAACAGTCTTCTTCAATTGATCACTGTCAAAAAAAGACTAATAAAATACATTGTGTTAAAATATTTAAAACAATAAAACAAGAAAAGGTCCAAGGGGAGTGAAGACTTTTTATAAGTACCATAGGTTTTTATACCAATTATCCTTCTTAAACTTTTGAAAAACTGATTGAAAGGGATGTTGATCAGTCCATTTGAGGTACTCGCTATTTTCATTTCATCTTGATAAGAAGTCATTAGTAAAGCTGAAGGACAACATTTACTGTATTAGTCCCTTAGTCTGAAAACAGATGATTTAATCCTTGCTCTTTCACTCAATGTACTCAAATAACTGCAATTCGCATGTGCATACTGTACAAATGCTTGTACAGTATTTGTTGAAGACAACACTCTTTGTATGTCTCTTTTCAAATATGATGAGTGTGCATACTAGGAGGAGTTAACTGAACTGGTCAAACAGTGCAGCCTAAACAATCAATGATTATAGAAAATGAAAACAAAACAAAATGATGTGTGGTGGTAAGATGGTAAAAGATTAGGCCTGACTGTAGGGGTAATGGACAATGTCTAGCTTGTAGGAACCACTGTTTCTAGCACTTTAACAAAGAATGTCAACATAGCTGTTATGGTCCAGAAACCTCAACAGAATCTTCTATTTTTATTTTTTCAAGTGAGGCAGTTAAAGAACCTATGAAAGTCATAAACAGGACACTAAAATCCTCCTGGGAATTACTTCTTGACTTCTAAACTGAAGACCCGCCTGTTCCCTTCATTTGTTAGTCAAGAGTCCTGTTTTCAATTCAAAAAGTCATTCCTATGAGGCTTTAAGTTTCCGGTTTATGATGTTCACTGTTGATTTTTTGCTAAAATATTGCTAGTTACATACAAAATTATGTGCTTTGCAAGTTTTGAGCATATGACTAGATAACTAACATATGGATTATGAGATACAAGTAACATTAAACTTTTTTTTTTTTTCTTTGTTCATCATCATTTGCCCTTGTATAAATTGGTCACTACAAAGTACATAAGGTAAGCAAAAAATAAAAAATTATTATTTTTGGGGTGGATCATTCCTTTAACATACTTTTTAAAATTAAAAGTAATGTTGACATTCCATTCCAACTTAGTTTGGTGACAGCAACAGTGTACATGAAACGTAACCGAACAGTCATTATTTTAGTTAATTTTAAGCCAAAAAGCAACCACTCAGGTGACATGTCACTCCAGTTAATTGGCGTAATTTGCATAAGAAGCCACATAAAGTTAAATGTCTTTAAGATGACCATCACCATCCTTGATATACAGTTAGAATTTCAATTTTAGTCACATTTTTATCATCATTTTTGGGATAAAAAAATCAATTCAAACCTTCTTCATCTTTGGGAGAAGTACAGACCAGATCCCGACAAATTTTCTTTTCCATCTCTACTTCTACTTCAAAAAAAGAATTTACAAGCTCTTCTGGTGCATCTATATTAACACAAAAAATGAAACATAAAATATTAATTTATACATTTTTCTTTTTGTCAAGAAATTCTATTGTCACTTGTTTATAAACGAAAGTCAACACAACAACTAATAGTTTACCAACTGTTATTTTAGTCTATGCAAGTAGGCCAACTCTCTTTTTACACTTTCCAATACCTTAACTATCCCTTTTAAGCACCCCTTTAGAGCAAAATGTTTTGTTTTAATTTGTTCATATATATTTTGATTTTCCTCAGGTTTAGAGTTGGGAGAAAAGGTAAGTATGGGGATCAGTTAAGATTTAGTTACTGGTTCTTTAAGCAGAACTTAAATGGTATAAGATACAAAGAACTTAACAGCACAAAAATAAGTAGGAGTGGTCTGATGTAGATTTAAGTTTGTTAAGATTGTTAATTGTGTTTATTTTTTACTGTTATGTGTAAATAAAATTCTATACATTTCAATAAAATTCCTACTTGCATGTTTTCTCAGAACATTGACTATGAAACAATAGCAACAGAGACATACATATTATATACTATACATATTTGCAAGTATTTGTTTATCTAGTAAACAAGAATATACATTTACACAGACCTAATACTTATAGCTTGGCTCCCATCACCCAATCCTAATGACCCTGAACTGACTTATGAGGGTGTGAAAATATATGTACTATGAATGGCAACATGAAAGAACTGGCATCTCAAGAGGGTTGGAGAGTACAGCCATACTGGGCCGGGAGGCCATAATGGATAGACTGTGCAATGGAAAAAGCAAACCAGCCCAGATGGCTAATGATTCCTATTACAGTTGGGGTGTAGTGAATGAACAACACATTTTATCCCTAAACATGGGAAGTGGCAGTGCTTCTTCGGTCAGCACCCAATCTGGACACCCACAGGGTATCATGGGACATGTAGTCTTGAAGGGCAACTCTGTCGATGTCTCTAGATGCCACCAGAGGGCGCTGCCAAAAGAAGCTCTCCCTACATTGGGGAATTTCCACCTGGCCTGAAAATGCTTCCCATGGGCTATGCCTTGGTACCAGAAGTACACTGGGGTCTCATATAAAAGAAGTCACCTCATATCAATTCAGGGAATCAGAGTTGGGAGGTGTAGGACAAAGATCACCTGGAGGAGTGGAATGAGGGGAAGGAAGAGAAAGAAGCAGCAATTGTACTTAATGTGCTTAAAAATAAAATGTATTTATTAAAATAATTTATTAATTCAAACTGGAATCTGTGGTGGCGCCATTATGATTGGAACCTGGTGGGTGAAGATAGCTCAGTGGTGTCCCCCTACAGGTCACAGTACATTTTACAGCAGATTAAGATTTTAGAGTAAACTTATTAAGACAGTACAAATATGAAAAAACAAAGCTATGCATCTTGTTCTGGGGGGGTGGGAAGAGAGGGGTGGACAACTATTTTAAATTTTGAGAAAGTTATATTTATCAATAATAATCATGAAATAAGAAATTGCCAACGGTAAACAAAATATATAAATATATATAAAAATAAACCAAAAAACTAACCATTATCAGTTTGCAAATTCCAATAAAAATGTAACCTAGCTGGTGTGGACATACTGTAGTAATAAAACAAAGTAATTTAATTCTTTGATATAAAAATATAAATAACAAAAAGAATTTTGCTGGAAAAACCTGTTTACTGCCTCCTGTAAAGAAGTAATATAATTTAAACCTTTGATGTAAGGAAAATGTCTATTAGGATATATCAACATTTATACTGTATATGTCAATGCTAATTCAAAGATACATTCTCACAACTTTAGGCATGTGACAGCAATATAATTCTGTCTGATGTACAAATGTAGATAAAAAGCTTTATCTACTCAAAATGCTAAGCTATTAAATTGTTTTGTTTTCAGATAGGCATTCTGAGTTGGATGAGAGAGTACATCACCACAGTGTACCTAAAACTCCCGAAGAACTTGGTCCAAGTGAGAGTTGTAACCTCTTCCTTTAAAGCAGTGGTGTTGAGGGCCACAGTGTCTGCAGGTTTTCATTCTAACCCTTTTCCTAATCATTGACCAGTTTTCACTGCTTAGTAGCTTCTTTCCCCTTCACTTCAATAGCCTTGTTTTTAAAGATTCAGTCCTCTGAGTTTATTCTTTTCTTCATTAAATGGCAGCCAAAAAAAATGAGATGTGAAACGAGCCAACAGTAAACTAGCTAAATTGGGATTTGAAACTCCAACCAATCTCTTAATGTGAAGCCAATTCTTGCTGTTAATTAAACCCATTATTTAATTCCATGGCTTGTTGCTGCTCTCATTCTGCCACAGCAGGCATTTCCAAAACTGTTTATTTTTCTGTTCTTTTCTAAGAACACTGTCGAAATGTTTTAATGACCTGAGAGATCAACTTTACAGAGACCATTACCTTTCTTTATTTTCAGATATTGTGTCATGGGCACAGGTGAGCTGATCATGTATCAGCTTGTTTTGTGTCTCATTATTGTTCGACTGCCAATTAAGGAAAAAGGGGCCTGAGTCAAGTTAATTAAAACTAAGGCAAAAGAAGTTAATCAGCAGCAAAAAACTGGTCACTAATGAAAAAGAAGGTTAGAATGAAAACCTGCAGCCACTGGGACTCTCCAGGACAGGAATTTGACACCCATACTTTAAAGAATCTAAAATATCCCTGATTTCCTGGGGATTCAGCAGTGGTCAGAAATGTTAACTTTATCAATGTATACTAAAAGTGGGACATCTGAATTAAACTAGAAAATATTATAAACTGAAGGTAAAACACAGTCTTTACCAAAGTGTGGTCTAGATACAAAAGTCAAATAATTGGCAAGGAGACAGCAAACCTGCCAGGAGAAGTGGCTCCTAATAACAAGTACAGAGTGCTCCATCGTTCTGTTGTGGATGATGATAACTTTTCCTACTATTTTGCACATAAAGACAGAACTAAAACAAATGAGGTAATAACACTGTAATAAGTTACAAAATGACCTTAGGCCACAGGTAGCTGGATACATCTTTATCTCTGGAAGAATGACCCTGGTCAGAAATACTTTGAGGATCAATCTTCTTCATTACAAACATTTCAGCTTTATTGCCAGTAACTTGACTCTTTTTAACATACATGACACAAAGGGTACCAGAGAAAAAGGGAGTACTCTTTTGGTAGTGGTGCTGTAAGCAGGGGAAACCAAGGATTAAAACTTTGTGATTGTTCAAAAATAGGTGGGAGGGTAATCTATCTGGCAGACACTTGGATAAGAAAAGGAACAACAACTGTCCTATTATCCAAGACATAACCCTTAAATAACCTTGCTTGATCTGTTGAGACATCTTTTGAAATCCAACACTTTGGCACCACCAAATTGTTTTTGAATTATTTTGTTGCACCAGAAAATAAGATTGTAAGTATTTGTGACACAGTAGGTGTTTTTACAGTAATTTTCCAACATGTATCACCATTTAGCACAAAAATCTAACTTTATAAGTTTGAAGAGTTTTAAGAATGTTATTTATAGAAACATTATTACAAACTAGCCGACGCCCGCCATAGCATACGGCGGTGTCAGAATAGGAACGGAAAACAGTGAGAAAGGAATTCAGAAATCAAGAAGAAATAAATACTTCTTGAAAGACGCAGTGTGCATGTAGAATTTCCGGCCAAGCAGGATTACATGTGAAAGTGATAAATAAATCAGGCTTTCCGAATTTATGTACTATGGCCATGGCATCTGATAGTTTTGTTGCATGTATCTTGGACTTCCTGGAAATGTGGATGGTAATATGATCATTTTGCCTACACGTACGTTGTTATTTTCAGTGTTTGCTTGCAATGCGTCTGATAGTTTCACGCGCAGATCTTGTAGATGTAATCTGATAGTTGAGACGCGTGCCCGCTGCTTTTAACATACGCATCTACAACGTACTGTTGGAATAGTTTTCCGCTAGAGTGCAAAATACTAAATGTATTCCTCATTGCTAATCTGTACACGTAAGATTGGCATTGAGTAAGCCTTATTCGCTTGGCGGTTCTTTTATCGGGAACATGTTGTAAATCTTTGTGCCAGCCAATGTCTCCATAAGGGAATAAAAGTGGGTAAACTATAGGATCGCAATTCATGTTGAGCGTGGAAATCTGTTTACAGGAGTTGCCTATGGGATAGATGCAAATATCCCTTTCACCATCTTCTCCGACAAAAATCACTGCAACATCGGTGTGACATGTCGGGGCATTGTATCGTTGTAAATCCTGCCTAGGGTTTTCCTTGAAAACCATTCGTACAGATGCTGTAGTATTGGACTGAGAGATTTCATGCATGTGTTTGTATGATTTAGCGAAGGGGTTGATGGTTCTGAGCATGGAATCTAGCTGGAGAAGTACATTTTCGCTGCATGCAGAGTTTGCTTTATTTTGTAAGCGTACATCAGTAGCTTGCGCTGTGTTAAAAACATACAACTGTCCATATCCTGGAGAAGTAGAAGTGTTAGCGTATAGTAGAGAGATTTGGTGATAAATTTGCCCGTGCATTTTAAAACAGTATGGTCCGTGGCCAGGAGGTTGAGTTTTCTGTGCACCCATGGAAGCAAACGCTAGACAAGGGTTGTATTCTCGAATGTGTTCACAGTAATTTTTAGCTTCTGATGTTTGCTGTGTAAGAAGCTGTTATAAAGACACAGGTGGCTCCCGCAAAGGTGGTAAAGCTACTTTACCGTTGTGGCAGCACCTCGAGTACTTGTTGGATGTATTACGCTCAGCAGGCCAGTATAGTGCATGACATGGAAGAGGACGAATAGGAATCGAGAAATGCCAAGTCGGCTGTGTGTGGGCGGGACCGGTTTTGAAATAGAAGCAGGACGAACCAGAAGAGAAATATATATAAGAAATATTACTGCTAAGGACTAGGCATGCTCTTCCATCTTGGCTTGATGCACAAAAAAAATACCAGTTGCAGAAATTGCACTGGGTCTCATTTTTTTCCCAGTCTAATTAAACTTGCCTTCCAATTTTAAGGATATGTTCAATGAGTTGCTTGAATACTCATTGTGAAAGTACACAGATCATGAAATTATTTTGGCTGCTGTAATGTTCAACTTTAGTTACACATGCTGAAGTTACAGAAGTTGCTTCATGTAATATATATTTCAGCTTTTAAATTAGCAATGTCATAAACAGCCATCCAACCACTTTCCTAACCTGTTTATTCAGTTTAAGATCACAGGCAGCTGGGTGGGTAATCCAGATGTATAAGATGCAAAGTGGAAACAACAATAGACAGGGCACCAGTTCATCTCTGGGCACAATCACGCACAAATCTTTATACTATACATGCACACTAGGTTAGATTATAGTTGCCAACTAACCTAAAACTGTATGTATTTAACATTTGTAAGTAAAAAGCAGGGCTACCTACAGAAAAAAAAACAATAAATAAGTCTGGTATTTTAAGGTAATGGTTGTTGTATGCTTTCACTGTCCCAAAGAGTAGTTAAGTAAAGCAAAATTTTGCATTTTTATTTAAAATATCTATGTTTCCCTCTCTCTCTAAATGCGGCCAAAAAGTAGTCTGAAAGAAAAATCTTAAAACATATCAGATGCATCCACATAGATGCAGTGAATTTTGTTGTACTCATCTTGAGAAGCTGTACTTGTGCAATTACCCTAAGTTCTTGTCTATAAGCCGGACTCATGTATTAGCCGGAGACCAAAATCATACGAATTTTTAAAATAAAATCATATCATAGATAAGCCGGACTCATGGATAAGCCGAACGTACTATAACCTATAACTAATAGAAGGGAGGGAGGTCAGTGGTCTCACTCGCGCCCATTTAATTTCTTTAAGGGGGGAGAGAGTGTGAGATATTGGCGTCTCTCTCACTCCCCGCATGGCGCGGTTGGAGCAGCCGGAGCGCGTTCTTTCTGCTCTGGGCGTCGCCGAGTCAACACGAGCGCGTAGCGGTCATTTAAATTGTGATTTTATATGTAAGCATATTTAAATATATATCGCGGATTTCTGCGGACAATGGGTCTTTTAATTTCTGGTACATGCTTCCTCAGTTGGTTTGCCCAGTTGATTTCATACAAGGGACGCTATTGGCAGATGGCTGAGAACCTACCCGGCTTACTTTTCTGTCTCTCTTGCGCTGACTATCTGTGATCCTGACGTATGGGGATTGAGCAGGGGGGCTGTTTGCACACCTAGACGATACGGACGCTCATCTAAAAATGCTGAAAGATTTTCTTCACGTTGCTATCTTTTGTAAAGCTGATTCCTGAAAAGACATGCTGCACAGTGCTTCGCATACTTAAAAGCTCGAAGGGCACGTATTGATTTTTGACTGAAAAACAAACTCTCCCTCTCTCTCTCTTTGTCTGCTCCTGACGGAGGGGGTGTGAGCTGCCGCCTTCAACAGCTTTGTGCCGCGGTGCTTCGCATACTTAAAAGCCAAACAGACATATTGATTTGTTTGCTTCACTCCTTTGAAGAGGAAGATATGTTTGCATTCTTTTAATTGTGAGACGGAACCTGTCATCTCTGTCTTGTCATGGAGCACAGTTTAAACTTTTGAAAAAGAGACAAATGTTTGTTTGCAGTGTTTGAATAACGTTCCTGTCTCTCTACAACCTCCTGTGTTTCTGCGCAAATCTGTGACCCAAGCATGACAATATAAAAATAACCATATAAACATATGGTTTCTACTTCGCGGATATTCTTATTTCGCGGGTGGCTCTGGAACGCAACCCCCGCGATGGATGTATAAGCCGGACTTATGTATAAGCCGATATTCTATTTTTTCATTTTCACAACTTTTTTCCTTAGATAAGCCGCGGCTTATAGACAAGAACTTAGGGTACCTTTTACTTCCAAGGCAGTGGTTACACTTAGCTAGATTCCATTGACTTTTTAAGGCACTTATCCACTTTGTAGGAACTTAACCCCAAAGAAGCAGTTGACACTGGATGCACAAAATGGACAGCATTTAATAGGCTATGTTTGATTACTGATACAGTATGTTATAGCTGCACCAATATAACGTGGCTAGTCCCCTGTTACAATGCAGCCTAACAGACGTAAACTTTCACTGTTTTCATATTGCCTACTTGGCTGCACCAGAATAGTTTACTGAGGTAACGACATCCAATCTAAGAACTAACTGTCATGGTTTAAAAATGCTGGTATTACTAAAGGGTTTAATAGAAAGTATAGGCATACGATTTTTATTTCACATTTTATATGTGTTAAATGCTATTTAATCTACAGCTAATCCTTAACATTTGCACATTTAACTTTATATTTAACCATATTATTAGTAACCACACTTACTTTTGTGTGGCAATCACGCATATAAGTGGGCTTTGTAGCTCTGTGAAGTAGAGAAAAAAAATGAAAACTGCAATGTGTGCAAGTTTGTGGAGCAGCTAATATCCTACTAGGCACTTCACCAGTCTTATTCACTCTATCATCGTGGAACAAAGAGTTCCCTGTGCATTTGATGGATATTTTCATGGTTTCCCCCTATCACCCCCAGAAAAAAAAAAAAAAAAAAAAATCAAATTTTGTGTTGCAATTATGTCCCATAACTGTAGTGCAAGTCCTTCGGGCACAAAACCCAAGCGTGCAAAGTCACTGATGCAGCTTACTGAGAAAATAAAATTTTGTGCTAGAATGTCGACAGCTGGTGTGCCAGTTGTAACCAGCTATCTAGGAAAATCAAGGCTGCCAATCCTATCATTGATCACAGCCTAAAATTTAAACATCAACTCGCCTCTGCTATGCTACCAGACCCAGAGACTTTTAAGGCTCTCAGAAGGTGCACAAAGTAGATATTGCTGATAGATTATTTTAAGCCAGTGTGTCCTTCATGATCACCAACACAATCCAGCAAATGTGAAGGACTGGGTGTCGGGGGTGATGTAGAGGCCTCGCCAGTCTGAGCATCTACCAGCAGCTGTGACTAAGGGTCCTTTTCATATTGAGATTTTAGCACATAAGATCACAGAATTCTAAGGATTGACTACCAAAAAAAATGTTCTGCATGTTACCAATTTTATTTTGTATACTGCATTTATGAGCTATTTCATGGTTACTATGGTAAGAAATCTGCATATTCTCAGAAATTGTAACTTGTTATTAAGCACTCTATGCAAAAAGTGTATTTTGAGCAATCTCCAATAAAAGACTACTATTTTTGGTGGTCAAACAAACCTAAAATTTTGTTTCCCCAAAGGCTCAAGATGTTTTTAACATTTTTGTCTTTGACTTTTGCTCTGTTTTCTAGCAACAGTAACCCTATGAAAGTTGAGGATTGACTGTATATCGCTATATTCTTAATAGCTTCAGATGCTCGTTTAATTACCAGATTATTCACAATTTCCTGCCACACACTGAATCCAAAAAGATCTGAAGCATCCTTGATATTAATTATTATTTACATGAGAAATCCAACCAAGCCAGTCATTGAAAATAAGGAAGAAAACTAGTATTCTTCCTACAAAGGGTGTGTGCCAATTACCTCTGATAAAATGAATTAGCTCCAGTTTAACTTTGTTGCAAAATATACCTGTAAATGAAGACAGCATGCTTAGTGAAACTGTTTTTCCTGTAGACTTATTCCATAACATTTAAGGGTTTTGCTTAGAATTTCAATTGGTGCCCTATAGGCACTATAAGCCATACAGGGAGATGTAGGGAGATGTAGGTAGGTAGGTAGATAGGTAGATACTTTATTAATCCCAGTGGGAAATTCACATTCTTCAGCAGCAGAATACTGATACAATAAATAATATTAAATTAAAGAATGATAATAATGCAGGTGAAAAACAGACAATAACTATGTATAATGTTAACGTTTACCCCCATCCCCCCCCCCCCCGGGTGGAATTAAAGAGTCGCATAGTTTGGGGGAGGAACGATCTCCTCAATCTGTCAGTGGAGCAGGACAGTGACAGCAGTCTGTCGCTGAAGCTGCTCTTTTGTCTGGAGATGATACTATTAAGTTGATGCAGTGGATTCTCCATAATTGATAGGAGCCTGCTGAGCGCCCTTCGCTCTGCCACAGATGTTAAACTGTCCAGCTCCATGCCAACAATAGAGCTTGCCTTCCTCACCAGTTTGTCCAGGCGTGAGGCGTCTTTCCTCTTAATGCTGCCTCCCCAGCACACCACTGCATAGAAGAGGGCGCTCGCCACAACTGTCTGATAGAACATCTGCAGCATCTTATTGCAGATGTTGAAGGACGCCAGCCTTCTAAGGTAGTATAACCGGCTCTGTCCTTTCTTGCACAGCGCATCAGTACTGGCAGTCCAGTCTAATTTATCATCCAGCTGCACTCCCAGATATTTATAGGTCTGCACCATCTGCACACAGTCACCTTTGATGATCACTGGGTCTATGAGGGGTCTGGGCCTCCTAAAATCCACCACCAGCTCCTTGTTTTGCTGGTGTTCAGGTGTAGGTGGTTTGAGTCGCACCATTTAACAAAGTCATTGATTAGGTCCCTATACTCCTCCTCCAGCCCATTCCTGATACAGCCCACGATAGCAGTGTCATCAGCGAACTTTTGCACGTGGCAGGACTCCGAGTTGTATTGGAAGTCCGATGTATATAGGCTGAACAGGACCGGAGAAAGTACAGTACCCTGTGGCGCTCCTGTGCTTGCTGACCACAATGTCAGACGTGCAGTTCCCAAGACGCACATACTGAGGTCTGTCTTTAAGATAGTCCACGATCCATGCCACTAGGTATGAATCTAATCCATCTCTGTCAGCTTGTCCCTAAGGAGCAGAGGTTGGATTGTGTTGAAGGCGCTAGAGGAGTCTAGAAACATAATTCTTACAGCACCACTGCCTCTGTCTAAGTGAGAGAGGGATCGGTGTAGCATATAGATGATGGCATCCTCCGCTCCCACCTTCTCCTGATATGCAAACTGCAGAGGGTCAAGGGCGTGTTGAACCTGTGGCCTAAGGTGGTGAAGCAGTAGCCTCTCCATGGTCTTCATCACATGTGATGTATGTATTTTATATCAAATAAACGACTAAAACACTGAAACTACAGCTTCCCTTAGCAAAGCTTATACAGTGGTGTGAAAAACTATTTGCCCCCTTCCTGATTTCTTATTCTTTTGCATGTTTGTCACACAAAATGTTTCTGATCATCAAACACATTTAACCATTAGTCAAATATAACACAAGTAAACACAAAATGCAGTTTGTAAATGGTGGTTTTTATTATTTAGGGAGAAAAAAAAT